>NW_027209480.1:0-21919 GCF_027789765.1 Dendropsophus ebraccatus | reverse complement strand
ATACCTACACAGAATGGGGGGGGGGGTATATACACATCATACAGGGGAGGATAATAGTATATAATACACTGCTGTATACCTACACAGAATGCAGAGTAGAGCACCTCTAAAAGTGATGCCACATGATTTACTATAAAAAGGGGCCCGCTGAGGCTCTGCGCCCAATGGCCCACCAAAACTGGAGCCGGGCCCTGGTCAAGGTGCTTCAACTTCTACAATAACAAGCCAGGAGACAGTAATGTACTGCTCCTGGCTGCTGTTTAGCCCTGTGTTGAGCAAAATCTTGTAAAACACCACAATTGTGAACAAATCATAGAAAACAACAGCCAGGAGACAGTACAGTAATAAGAAATACCTCTGCTGATCAGGTAAATATCCTACTGGCATCCCACACTGACAGAGGGCAGGGACTGCCTTCAGGCTGCCTCATCTGTGGTATTACAGCTGTGTATTATATACCTTATTATCCACCTGTATGAGTGTATATATCTCTCAATTCTGTGTAGGTGTACAGCTGTGTATTATAACTTATTATCCCCCTGTATGCTGTGTATATATATCTCCATTCTGTGTAGATATACAGCAGTGTATTATATACTATTTTCTCTCCTGTATGAGTGTGTATATAAACACTGCTGTATACCTACACAGAATGGAGATATACATACACACTCATACAGGGGGATAATAAGTATATAAACACAGCTGTATACTACACAGAATGGGGAGATATATACACACTCAATACAGGAGTGATAATAAGTATATACTACACAGATGTATACCTAACAGAATGGAGAGGATATATATACACACACATACAGGAGGATAATAAGATATAATACACTGCACATATTATTCAACAGTGATGAGCATTTCTCGCGATACTCGAGAAAAATGGCATCATCTGTTTCCTGTAAGTTTGGGTGCAATTTCTCAGCCAATAAACATTCAGGAGACTCTTTGGTACATCCTGCGATCACGTGGGACCCATAAATGTCGATAGCATCAATTGGTTGGCCAGATCAGATAACCTGGGCATATAAAAATCTGGGCCGGCGGTGCTTGCCTCACATGCATGCTGTAAGAGATTAGGGACAGAGCTGCTGCTTGTCAGGGAGAGCGTTAGGGAGGGATTTAGCGTTTCCAGTAGGTAGGAATACTGTATACAAATCATTTTTTTTATTAGTCAGACTGCTGGCTGGGACTTGCAGTGCAGCTACCACGGTTTTAGTAGCACACTGAGGTGATCGGCTGCTGGCAGAAAGGGGACAGCAGGTGTTGCATACAGACCCCAAAGAAGTGCTCAGTACTATTATATTATTTTGTAGCGTTGCTGCTGCTGTTGTATATTGTATTGCTGTGATTTGTACAGCTGCATAGAACTCAATGCACATTGTCCGGTTTAAGAGGTGGCATACACTATAAGGCACCACTTACATCCATGCATGCTGCCCCTGCTGTTTCCTTTCCATTTCCGTGGTGTTTCCATCATTTTCTGAGGCTGGACAGGTTTTCAAAACAAAACACAACAATCACTAACTCAGGGAGAACAGCGAAAAAAATCCAATCGAGTACTCATTATGAGTTCCCACTGATTGCCCCCTACAAAATTTGAATATGCAAAGAAGGGGCCGTGGAGCCTCAGTTACGAGACTCAAACACGGGAATAGCCAGATATCCCCTCTCCAGAGAAGAAGACCATTGCCAAGGGGTGTCTCTAGTGGGGTGCTCTCCCCACTAGGAGGCACCCTGGGAACTGGGCTTCCTTCCTCTGTAGAGAGGGATACTCACTATTCCCGTGTTTTGAGACTCATAACTGAGGCTCCACGGACCCCTTCTTTGCAGGTTTTCAAACAACCTTTCCTATGCTGAGCTTGGATCCCCTGCAAAAATGCTCAAGTTTTTTCATTGACTTTAATGGGTTCGTTACTCAAAACGAGCACGGGAGCATCGGGAATATTCGTCTCGAGTAACGACACCTGAGCATTTTAGTACTTGCTCATCATTATTATTAAATGTGCATCTTTCCATATAGATAGCTAGTAGAGAGATGAGCGATCCGGGTTCCAGTTCGAGTCCATCCGAACCCGAACGTTGGTAGTTGATTAGCTGGGGCTGCTGGACTTGGATAAAGCTTCAAGGTTGTCTGGAAAACATGGATACAGCCAATGACTATATCCATGTTTACCACATAGCCTTAGGGCTTTATCCAAGTTGTCAGCCACCGCTAATCAAATGCTGAAAGTTCGGGTTCGGATGGACTCGAGGCATGCTCCAGGTTCGCTCATCTCTAATTGCTAGTTAACTGTGCTAAAACAGGCCTTAATATATAGAAGAATGATCAATAAATAGCAATAATGATATCAAAAACTGCTTCCAAGCCTAAAAATGATCATAATAAAAAGTGCATACTAATAAATATTAATAATATTAAACCTAGTAAAATGTATCAATTATCTCATACTCAGACTATCAGCTCTGTAAGTTCGGTAATGTTTGCAGTCAGTAGATCCAATACATCTCACAGTTGATTAACTGATCAAACCGACTGCTAACAAGGGGGGGGGGATCTGATGGATGGGGCAAATCTTCGATAAAGTTGGATTAGTCATAATAGTGCTGGAGACCCGATGTTTGATTAAATCTTTTTTTACATTTAAAGAGAACCAATCACCTAAAAAACGCCTGTTATGCTATGGGAATGTGCTGTAGCAGCACCCAACACACTTCCCAAACATGCTTTTACACCCCCTCCCTGGAATGTACAACCAGAAAACTAACCTAATAAAATTGGCGCCCTGTATGTAAGTTGCCCCCAAGTAGTCATCAGGGCGGTGAGCCACCGGAAAGTCGCTGTCCCTGGCGGCGTTCCGGAACAGTAGTCACGCCCCCTCTGGGTGTGATTAGACTGCACTATTGTGGTGACGTCACTGAGAGGTGCGCCGCACCTCACGTCAGTGCGTTTACATTCTTGCTGCGCCGCACTTGAGCAGTACAGAGGGTCTACTCCGCGCCGTACTGCACAGGTGCAGAATAGCCTCAAACTCATTGCTGGAGATCCGGCAATGAGTTTGAGGCTATTCTGCACCTACGCAGTACGGCGCAGACAAGACCCGCTGTACTGCACATGAGCAGCGCAGTAAGTAGGCTTGCCAACGTTAGGGACGGCGGTGCCTCTCAGTGATGTCACCACAATTATGCAGTCCGGAACGCCCAGGGGACAGCGACTACTTGCCAGAGGCACAGATGACTACTTGGGGGCAATTTACATACAGGGCGCCAAGTTTGTAAAGTATGTTTTTGGGTTAAACATTCCGGGGGGGGGGAAGGGGGGGGTAAAAAGCATGTTGGGAAGTGTGCTGGGTGCTGCTACAGCACATTCCCATAGCATAACAGGCGTTTTTAGGTGATTGGTTCCCTTTAATCTGTGTCCATTTAATCGGCAGTGTAGGGGCCTAGTGGCGCCACGTATATGAGTCCACAGGGGTATTCCAACATCACACAACAGGATTTGCAATGTAGTCTCTGCTTGATGGTAAAACTGCCCGGTTGTGTTGCTTCAATTTTCGGTAGTCCCTGCTTTGATGGAATAACAGCAAAGACATCTCTGCAGATTACATATTGTTATCCCTGCCTGATCCCTGATTTGTTTTGCTGTCATCCTTCCTTGTGTCTATGTAGATAACTGGGGACAACCAGATTTTTGATGGTTGGTGCCCTCCTGCAGGTAACCAAAGGTCCTATATAGGCTTATATAATACAATTTACTATACCGGGTGATGAATTTACTATACTTAGACAGATGTGTTGGGTGAGTAGACATGTTATTTGGTATGTATTATGCAGTAGCTTTTTGGGGTAACCTTTTGCTGTAAACCTTTTCGTCAGTATACTTGTTTTGACATGTCCTCCACACAGTTCTTCCGAATGTGTTTATATTGGCTGTAGGGGACATTTGTCTTCCGTTTTTTCAGATGGTCTAAAACGGTGCCACCCACATAGCTGTGCCCCAGATCTGATGGTAGGTGACACCATCAAACAAACAAAAAAAAAAAGTTGTTTTTTTAGTATGAATTCTAATGCTTCAGTCAGGAACTTTGTTTGTCCTACTGAGCCAAAACATCCATAGTGAGCAAAAGACATCCCTGCTTTCTCATGTTATCCCTCTTAGGATGGGTTATTAGGTCATCAAAGTTCATCAGAAAACTCTCCAGATTCTGGACAATATGGCTGCAGGATCAGATCCAAATACTTGGAGAGATTGCTTGTCAACCCACCTACCCCCAAAATATTGGCCCATCAAGCATTTAACTTTTGGTTGGGTTAAGTGCCTTTAGGCCACTTCTGCCATATGGTAGAAGTACTGAGGGCATACAGGTGTTAAGTTAGGTGCCTCTGAGCTTGTGGAACCGGCTCCGGGTGCAACTGTATAAGTGGTTAGTGAAAAGTGACCGCCATGGTTTTGGGGCTTTGAGGACCACTTCCCATGGTTGTATTTCGTGGGGTTGGATCATGTAATGACATGTTATATTTATGTTAATAAAGTGACTGCTGTGGCCAATTTATATCCAAGCCAGGAGTGGTGTGTTTATTAAAAGGTATGGGTAAAACAAGAAGGAACTTGACAGTACCCAGTCATGCCTGTACTAAATATTTCCATTACATGTTCTTTGTATGATATGATAATTATTGTTTTCTTTGAAAGTTGGCAGAGAACATAAGAAAAACTAATTTCCTAGACCGCATAGGTCTCCTTGAGAGTGGAGAATGGGTAACACCACTGAAATTGATAAATTGGCGATCCAGAAAATCTGAATCAGACGTGATTGATATGCAGACACTTGTCGGAGAGTTTGATGCCGTACATTCTCAGCTCAATATTACACCATCAATGATAACATGGAAACATAATGTGGTATGTTATACAGATTCTAATACAAAGGTCTATTTACCCCCCATAACCCTCTATTCAGGGCCGATTCTAGGTTTTCTGCTGCCTGAGACGAGAATTGAAATGGTGCCCCCCCCCCTCAAATTAACGAATAGTAGTTAAGAAATCTATGTAGCCAACTGCATAAACAGATATATACATACATATATATATACTAGCAGCAATATACAGCACGTATACAGTATACCAATAATGAATACATTGCACGGATATACTGTATTCTTTTTATAGCCTTCACCGTGCAGAGAAGTAATGCCGTTTTTGTTTAGTTCAGATATTTATAGATATATATATATATATATATATATATATATATATATATATATATATATATATATAGTTTCTATAGTCTCAGGTTATGTTCACACTATAGAATACACTCAAAAATTTCAAGCAGAGACAGTGCGGCAGGCTCCACTTGAAATCCCACCTGTCCCATTGACTCAATGATATTTTCCAGCTCAATCTGCCTAGAATAATGTACCAACAGTCGTCATTGCACTAAGGGGATGCCAGGCTGCTAAATGATGTCCGTTATTTTAGACTCAAAATGACGGATGTCATTTTAAACGGAGATGGAAAAACGTTGTGTGAACATAGCCATACAGTGATCCCAATGTTCAGTTTAGATCCCGAACACAAACTTAAAATTTTTTTTATCGTGATTGATATGGGTTCGTGTTCGACAAACATTCACTAACAAATAAGGAACATACAGTAGAAGCATATGTTTCAGTCTACGCCCATGTACAGGGGGAGGTTCAGGGGGATAGACACTGAATGACTCCAGAGAACACGACATTTCATCATAATGTAATTGAGCTTACACTTTTGTCCTGGGCTACATTCATTGTGATCCTGGGCTTCAGGTTGGACAACCCTGTTTAAGGTAGATAGAATAACACAAAAATTGCTCTCTTACATCTTATACAGGAAGGTATTCAGACAATATATACTTTATTTAGATGCCAAAGGGTCAATGTAATGACCCCTGTTGGCCAGGAACCAGGAAGGTTATCAGGGAAGGATATCACATCTGCTGCTATGACTGCGCCCCATGTCCAGAAGGAGAATTTACCAATAATACAGGTACAGATTTGTTTTTCATTTCTTTTTTCTTTAGTTAAAGGGGAACTCCAAGTAGAGGTAAAAAAAATGAAACTTGTGCAGAAGCGTATAGCATTACTTACCTGTCTATCCCAGTTTTGATACTACCAAAAATCCATTTGTTGGGGGGGGGGGGTCTGTATTGTGTTTCTGTCCTTCCTGCCCCTGTCTGCATCATCAGCCTGTCCTCAGCAAACACACAATGTGAGACAGAGGCATGGAAGATATGTCTCCTAAGGAGGGATAGCAGAAGGAGCAGGAGACAATGTGAATTGGCACAGAGGCCATTTTTCTTTACTTCCTGGATTTCTATCAGCTACCAGTGTGGCAGAACAGCACAGATACAGTAATACATTGTATAAACACATCTATATAACTTTTACTGTACTTTTAATAGAAAAGTTTTTCTTATCCGGAGTTCCCCTTTAAGGGGGGATTATATGGGTTGAATGTACCCAAGATCCCGGGCTGTTCACAAGACTTTAAAAACCCAACCCACCACTACTTTCATCTAACTATATAGCAGCAGTAAAGGGTACCTTAAGCTACCTTTTTTTTTTTTACATCAACAGGAGTTGTGATCTAAAGCAGTTTTGCAATATAATCACTTTATTGTACTGTACGTCCTCGCGCGGGTGCGGGCGTTCAGAGCGGGGCCGCACGGCGACCCCGCTCTGAACCGCTGCGGTCCCGCTTGCCACTTGTAGCCCGGGACTGCTGGTATTAGCGGGCACGGTCTGATCGCCGTGCCCACTAATACAGTAATCAGATGCAGCTGTCAAACATGACAGCTGCATCGGATTACCGGATACAGCATTTCCCTGGTGTCTAGTGGCGGAGATCGCTCCTCCGGGACGTCCCCCAGGGGCGCTTCTAGTATATGTGTGAAAAAAAAAAAAAAAAAAAAAGGATTGTCATTAGTAAAAAGCCCCCTCTCCTAATAAAAGTCTTTCCCCAGGTTTTAAATAAAAGTAAATAAGTAAATAAACATGTTTGCTATCGCCACGTGCATAATCGCCCGAACTATTAATTAATCACATTTATGATCTTGCACGGTAAACGGCGTCAGCGCAAAAAAATCCCAAAGTGCAAAATTGCGCATTTTTGGTTGCATCAAAAGCGATCAAAAAGTTGTATATGCGCAATCAAGGTACCGATAGAAAGAACACATCATGGCGCAAAAAATGACACCTGACACAGCCCCATAGACCAAAGGATAAAAGCGCTATAAGCCTGGGAATGGAGCGATTTTAAGTGACGTATATTTGTTAACAATGGTTTAAATTTTTTGCAGGCCATCAGATACAATATAAGTTATACATGTTACATATCGTTGTAATTGTGACGACTTGAGGAACATGCATAACAAGTCAGTTTTACCCCAGGGCGAATGGCGCAAAAACACATTCCCCCCAAATAAAAGAAATGCGTTTTTTTTTTTTCAATTTCACCACACTTTGAATTTTTTTCTGGTTTCGCAGTGTACTTTATGCAAAAATTCAGCCTTTCATTGCAAAGTACAATTAGTGACGCAAAAAAATAAGGGCTCATGTGGGTTTCTAGGTGAAAAAATGCAAGTGCTATGGTCCTTTTAAGCACAAGGAGGAAAAACCGAAAACGCAAAAACGAAAATTAGCCTGGTCCTGAAGGGGTTAAGGAGAAGTGTTGAGGCAGGGAGATTTTTTTCAAAAGTGCGGAGGAGGATGAAAAAAATAACATGCACTTACCTCCGCTGGCTCCAGCTCTGGTGCCTGCATATTGATGCTTCAATCCCCAACTCCTTCCTGGTTTGAGAGGAGAGTTGGGACATATTGTTCTATTCCTGCTCAGCCAGTCAGTGACAGAGACAGGACCCCGCTAGCAGCCACTGACTGGCTAAGCAGGCCTGGAATTCTCCTTTAAATCATTGTCATACATATGGCCAAACTGTGGTCCATGCCAATATTTGGTATTTCTTTTGTTAAAAAAAAAAGCACAGGAAGTCCCAGTTCTTTGTGCGGTTATGCAAGGAAAGTCTCCTGTTTATCATGCAGGTGGTTTATCAACTTAGGGCAATTAACTTAGGCTACTTATATAACCTTTTGCTAATTATATTATCAGCTCTGCAGCTTACCTAGGAGACAACGCTCTTTGTTATGTAACAATTCTGTCAGTATAATGTCAATGTGTGGTTACAGAGGTGAAGTATGACAGGAGAGCTGACCATACAATGTGAGCAATCCCAGGATTCTCTGCTACTGAATGTGGATGTGCAGCAGCTATACACAAGTGCAGTGAATGCAGACACTAGTGCCCATATGAATGATGTTGATTTAAACATAGAGGGGACATTTATTAAAATGCGCTCCTGGCATATGTCCATGGTGTACACCAGCCACATAGCCCTCTCGCCTGATGGGTGGCAGTGGGGGGATTGGCAAGGTGGGAAGGAGGTGTGGCCTTCTCCCACACCTGATATTTCATGATTTACATTTGCTGACAGGAGTAAATCATGGCACAAATATGTACCTGCTCCCGAGCAGATGTAGATTTGTTGCCTAATGGCAGCACCAGGAGCAGGGACAGGGGGCGGGATTTTAAAAAAAACAGTCTTGATAAATGTCACCCAGAAAACTTATATTGCAAAATGGCTTGCGATCTGAACCCCGTCTATTTCTCGCAACAGTGAATCTTTAATATAATCGTGTTCATAAATACTAAATATAATTGAAACATTTTTTTTTATTGTCAAAAAAAATTTATAACTTTTTTCATTACTTGAATCAGCTTATGCCATCTACGCTTGCCATTATTTGCAAAATACCCTGCAATACTAATATATTTATACTAATACCTGTATATGACAGTTCCCTGTCCTTTTGTAGAAACAATTAATGGCATTACCCATGGGTGATGGGGGCCAGGGCCGGCATCGGCACCCGGCCGACTAGGGCGAGTGTCGGGGGGCCACAGCGCCTCTAGGGGTCCAGTACCGTATGATGCTGTCAGAAAAAAAAAGTGTAGTAACAGAGGGGACTGGGCCCCTAGAGGCTAGAGCTAGGGGGTAGCGGTACATACTGTAGTCCCGGGCACATGTTTCTCTCCAGAGTAGCTGCTGCAACTATGGGGGATGCAGGACCTTTCATGATGTCACTGGTTATGTGATCGGACACTTGATGGAGGGCAGGTAGGCTCTGGTAACTAATAGTGCACTGTGTGTACCGGGGATTCCAGTTGTTTTCTGTGCACAGCCCCTGCAGTTATATATACGACAAGAACATGCTGAGACCTCTAGACTAGAAGTCTCAGCATGTCCATGTGTTATATATATCATCACTGCAGGAGCTGTATACAAAAGAATTAGAAGCACCAGCATGTCTATGTTAAATACACATAGCAGGAGCTGTATACAGGACTAGAGGTTCTAGGTCTCCTGTATACCGCTCTTGCAGTGATATATATACAACATGGACATGCTGAGACCTCTAGTTCTCCTGTATACAGCTCCTGCAGTGATAGATAGATAGATAGATAGATAGATAGATAGATAGATAGATAGATATCTCTATCACTGCAGGAGCTGTATACAGGAGAACTAGAGGTATCAGCATGTCCATGTGTTATATTTATATATCACTGCGGGAGTTGTATACAGGAGAACTACAGCCTCTAGTTCTCCTGTATACAGCTACTGCTATGTGTATTTAACATGAACATGCTGGGGCTTGTAGTTCCCCTGTATAAAGCTCCTGTCTGTGATATATACAACATGGACATGCTGGGGCTTCTAGTTTTCTCCTGTATATAGCTTCTGCAATGTGACACCCGCAGAGATCAGGAGATACAGGAGGAGAAAGATATGCCGCAGCTGCAAATCTTTCCTCTCCTGTATCTCCATTATTTGCTCCTCAAAGGGGCCCACCGAAGCTCTGTCGCCCAAGGGCCACAAAAACCTGGAGCAGGCCCTGATGGGGTTTCTCTATCATCAGCTATTGAATATGGGTTTCAGCAATTACAGATAGGAGATAGATAGATAGATAGATAGATAGATAGATAGATAGATAGATAGATAGGAGATCAAGCATAGAAGTGAAGATAGATAGATAGATATCTATCTAGTCTATCTGATCTACAACTACCTATCGATCTATAAATCTATAAATATATCTAAGGGATATCTAGCCTAGTATGGACCCAAGTTGATGGAAATAACTCTTCCACCCTGCATTTGGCAAAATTATAAACTATTGTTTATTTATTTTGTTTCTTCTTTTTCAGACAGTGAAAATTGCCAGAGATGTCCTGACCATGAATGGCCGAATGAGGGGAAAACCAAATGTGTTCTGAGATATTATGAGTTTTTGTCCTATGAGACTGATGTTGTTGCTTTAGTCTTTTCCATCATCTCCATATTACTCTCTCTTATAACTTTATGTATAATTGGAATATTCACTTTATTCCGGAACATTCCCATAGTCAGAGCTAATAACCGGAACCTCAGCTTCATTCTCCTGATCTCTCTCATGTTCAGCTTACTCTGTGTGTTTCTCTTCATCGGTCGCCCAGTGGATATAACCTGCATGCTGAGACAAATCTTCTATGGGGTCTTCTTCACAGTAGCCGTGTCTTCTGTCCTGGCCAAGACCATCATAGTCTGCATAGCATTCAAGGCCACCAGACCTGACAGTCCCTGGAGAAAGTGTGTGGGGGTTAAGCTTCCTTATACTGTAGTGTTGGTCTGTTCATCTATTCAGATCCTGAATGCAGTTATCTGGTTGTCACTGTCTCCTCCATATCAGGAGTATAACCTGGATTATCCTGGGAAGATCATCATTCAGTGTAATGAAGGGTCAGTCTTGGCCTTTTACCTCATGTTGGGTTATATGGGGTTTCTGGCAGCGGTGAGCTTTGTTCTAGCTTTCCTGGTGAGGACATTACCTGATATCTACAATGAAGCCAAGTACATCACCTTCAGCATGCTGGTGTTCTGCAGTGTCTGGATCTGTGCCATCCCGGCCTATCTGAGCAGTACAGGGAAACACATGGTCACTGTAGAGATATTCGCCATATTGGCCTCAGGGGGAGGAATATTGAGCTGTATGTTTTTATCTAAATGTTACAATATCCTGATAGAGCCTGAAGAAAATCATACAGGACAAGGGAAACATCTTTGTCTTCCACATAAAAATTAATTATTTACATAAAGTATAATGTAATTTGCAATTCGTTTCTGTTTTTCTTTGTGTCATGTAGAATTATAAACCTCCTCTATGAGAGGTCTGCCTCCCTATAAAGACTATATTATTCTATGACTGATATGCAGCTACCTTATACTAAATTCTTTATATCAACTCTTTCTCTGATTGATCCTATTTCTGCTCTTCTGTGCTCACTGATATTAGATGTTCTTACCACCTTGAGAGTGCAGATAGAAAAATACCTGCATCCACAGGGATGAACATCCACCTTGGCTATCCCGTGGGCACTGAGTGACACATGATTAGGGATGCAGACCCTAAATGTAGGAAAGCTAGCCATTGGGATGATCCTTCAGGAATCCTAGTGACTTGCAGCAGAGTCTCAGTTCAAATAATCTACTTAGCTAATTGTTGGCTTGGCTATACTAAAGACAAAATCTACTCTTATTCTTCTGATAGCCCATCTGTTTGGATAAAGTTATCCCCTTTCTCTTTTATTCCACTAAGGTTGTTCTAGTCAGACATGGCTAGTTCTGTAACTCTTTTTGTATACTAGAGAATTCACTCACTGGAACTCTCTAGCTTACACTCTCTCTCCTCCTCAGACAAGGCAGTGAAGATCAACTGAAAGTGAAACTTCTTTACGCCAGAAAGCTCTAGGATTCGGGGAAACCCACCTTGTGACTGAATCTGAGAAGTTTAGCTTTAGCTGTACCTGAATAGTGTACTGCGAAACTATGACAACAAAACACAGCAATCGCTGAGCTCAATGAGATCAGCGTAAAAAACCCCCAAAACAAAACAATGGAATATTCACTCAAGAGTTTCCACTGATAAATTGCCCCCTATAAATTCAAATTTGCAATGTATCAGTGGAGACTCTTGAGTGAGTACTCCATAGTTTTTTATTTGGTCGCTGATCTCCTTGAGCTCAGTGATTGCTGTGTTTTGTTGGTCTATTTTTCACTGCCCTTGGTAGCCAGAATTCTGCTCCACACTGATGAGGGGCAAATAACCCAAAACAGCCATCTGTGGATGGATGCCTGCCTTTGTACCCTTGTCATGTTGCAATACTCGCCACAGAGTTAGGCTTTGATGCAAAGGGGTCACCCTGGTATTTCCCTATTTATGTTACAATACTTGCATCCCGAGTGGGACTTAAGAGGCTACCTATCAGGGCGGTTTGGTGAACTCCAGACTGGGAGTCACCCCCTTGACAACAGGCTTTCCTTTTCTGGAGGGATATCTGGCTATTCCCGTGTTTTGAGATTCGTAACGAAGGCTGCACAGACCCATAGCAAAGCTATGACACCAACTGGCGGTAGGTGCATGCTACAGCTATCTCAGAGCACACATATACAGGATACCAACTTATACCTGCTAGAAAAGGAGGGGTGGACACCCGCTCCGGGACATTGCACCAAGCTTTACATCTCTTTTTACCTTTTTCTTCATAGAGCTGATAAACAATGCAGGGATTGCAATGTACACCTTACAATAGAAAAGGAGCCAGTGAAAAAGAATTGCCAGGCTCTCCACCCAATAAAATGTACTTTTTATTTATATTTAGAGACAAGCAAATTTACAGTAATAACAAAGCAAATTAATTTATTAGCTTGGCAATCTGCTTATCAGCCGGCTGCCTTTTAAGTACTGATATAGGTTAAAAAATGTCTTGTGCTTATAGCAGTAATTTATGACTCCGCATCACGCTAATCCTTGTTGAATAAGCACACAGGCTATGTTTGCACAACGTACTATTTTTTTTTTTTTTTTAACGGCTGATGTTTTCCATTGAAGGTCAATAGAATTGAGGTCAGTTTTCCATCAAAGGTCAATGCACTGAGATTAATGGAACAGCGGCCATTGTTTTCACATAATCCCTTCAACAATGGCCGTTGTTTGGCACTCAAAATAACTGCCGTCGGTCAATACATTGTGTGAAAATAATGGCTGTTATTTGCATTGACCTTTGATGTTCATTGTTTTGACAGTCACAATCGATTACGGCCATTATTCTGCTAGCAAATTTCCTATTGACTTCAAAGGAGCACATTATTACTTTAAAATACTACCATATTTTTACTTAAAAACAACAGTCACATTTAACCCCTTGCCTCTTCAGCCTTAATGCCCAGGGCCTATTTTATAAAGATTTTAACTATCGCGGTTATTCTGAGATTGTTGTTTTTCCTGACATATTCCTCTTTATGTTTGTGGTATACTTTGGTTCATACACTCAGTAGTTTTTTGTAAAAAGAAACACAACATTTGCGCAAAAATAAAAAAAAATTACATGTCTTTATATTCAAAATTCTCTTTTCCTAAGAAAGATAATCAAACCACATACACTATTATTACTGCAACATCTACAACATGACTGCTTTATGGTGACATCATTTCGGTGATTTCCTTTACTTGTTAGGATGTTAGAGGACTTTGAAATTTTGCAGCGATTTTTAAAATTTTCATGATAATTTCAATTCTGATTTTATTAGGGACCAGCTCAGTTCTATAGTGGATTTGTGGGGCCTGTGTGTTAGTTATCCCCATAAATCCCTCCACTGTAAAAACTGCACCCCTCAAAGTATTCAAAGTAACATTTTGTAAGTTATTAACCCTTTAGGTGTTTCGCAGAGATTTAAGCAAGTTTGAGGGGAAATTTTTTTGCAGATATTCTATTTTAAATTATTTTTTTTTTCTCTAACACAGCAAAGTACTAACTGAGAAATACCACTCACTATTGATTTCCATATTCCAATGTTTCTAGAATCCCCCATATGTGGCTGCAGTGCCTCACCTGACTCAACCACAGGCTGCAGACATGACAGAGACCTGGCAAATTTTGGTACCTTTTTTTATTTCAGTTTTTTTTTAGCCATTATACCATGTCACAGAGCCTTGTGGTGCCAAAATATTTGTGTAAGACAAGTTGACGTTTCCATTGGTACCATTCTGGTGGACATGTGACACCCTAATCATTTTTTATTAAATTTTTTATGAGGTGGTATGAATAAAAAAACACAATTTAGCAGCTTTTTTTTTCATCATTTTTTTTGTACGCTATTTACTATATGTCACATAAGACATGTTATCGTTATTTGTCAGGTTGGTACGATTACAGCAGTATCCATATTATATAGCTTTTGTTATAGATTATGGTATTTATGCTATAAAAACTGTTTGTGTCTTGCATATTTTTGGGGGGGCATAACCTGATGTTTTTATTGGTACACCTTTTGGGTACATCTGACGTTTTGATAGCTTTTATCTATATTTTTAGGGGGCGGGATTAACAAAATAATGACATTTTGATTTTTTTTTTTTTTTGAGACGTTAATTGGGCGGAATAATTAATGTAATGGTTAATAGAGGGGGTCATTATGGATGAGGTGATACCAAATTTATGTGTGTATTTTATTTAAAGGGGATCATTTATAAAGGGGTGTGTGGAATGAGTATACAGTGGTACCTTGGTTTAAGAGTAACTTGGATTAAGAGCGTTTTGCAAAAAGAGCTTACAGTTTTTCAAAATTGTAACTTTGTTTAAGAGCATTATTTTGGTTTAACCCCTTAAGGTCAAAGCCAATTTTCGTTTTTGCGCTTTTGCTTATTCATTTTAAGTTTAAAAGTCCACAGCGCTTGCATTTTTTCACCTAGAGACGTATATGAGCACTTATTTTTTGCGAAACCAATTGTACTTTGCAATGACAGGCATAATTTCTCCATAACATATGCTGCGAAACCGGAAAAAAAATTATTTGCGCTGTCAAATTGAAAAAAAAAAACTAATTTGTTTTGATTTCGGGGAGTTTTGCATTTACGCTGTTCGTCCTATGGTAAAACTGACTTGTTATGCATGTTCCTCAAGTCGTTACGATTACTATGATATATAACATGTATAACTTTTATTGTATCTGATGGCTTTTAAAAAATTCAAACCATTGTCCTTAAAATCGCTCCATTCCCAGGCTTATAGCGCTTTATCCTTTGGTCTATGGGCTGTGCGAGGTGTCATTTTTTGCGCCATGATGTGATCTTTCTATCGGTACCTTGATTGCGCATATACGACTTTTTGATCGTTTTTTATTACATTTTTTCTGGATTTGATGCGACCTAAAATGCGCAATTTTGCACTTTGGATTTTTTTTGCGCTGACGCCGTTTACCGTGCGAGATCAGGAATGTGATTAATTAATAGTTCGGGGCGATTACGCGCGCGGCGATACTAAATATGTTTATTTATTTATTTATTAATTTATATTTATAAAATGGGAAAAGGGGGGTCATTTGGACTTTTATTAGGGGAGGGGATTATTTATTAATAAAAACACTTTTTTACTTTTTTTTTTTACTTTAACTAGAAGCCCCCCTGGGGGACTTGTATATACACAGCACTGATCTCTCATAGAGATCAATGCTGTGTATATACACAGCAAAGATCGATTAGATCGGTCATAGATTGCTATGGCCTGCTGCAGGCCATAGCAATCTATTGCCGAGCCGGGATCAGCGTCATTCCGACGCTGAGGCCCGGCACGGGCAGAAGAACGGATCCCCTCCCGCGATCGCAACCCGGGGGGGAGATCCGTCCCACTAGACACCAGGGACACGGAGAGCACAGCATCTAAGTGCAGCTGTCAGGTTTGACAGCTGCACTTAGAGGCTTAATTAGCCGGTGCGGCAACGGGACCCGCGCCGGACTAATAGAGGCACTGCCCGGCTGCACGTGTCAGCCGGGATCAGCGCCGTTCAGAGTGGGGTCCCGGCGGGACCCCTCTCTGAACACCCCGAGCGGCACCATGACGTATCAGATACGTCATGGGTCGCTAAGGGGTTAAAAGCTCCCTGTACTGGGTGCGAGGGGGAGTGGGACCGTGGAGCTAATCTCTTCATAGCTGTAACCCCCTCTCTCCCTGGACAGAGAGTGGTGCATTACGTACCCACATATACCCTGCTCATTCCTTCATGCTCCTTCCAGTCTTTTTCAGTCCTTGTGTTTCCCATACTTTCCATTAATGCTATAATGTGCCTGCACTTACACTCAGCTATACACACTGCTGCTATAATGTGCCTGCACTCACACTCAGCTATACACACTGCTGTCTAGAAAAGTTTCTGTCACTGTCCTCCTGCACAGCTCTATCATTCTCACTTCCTATTCTAGCCTGTTGTTGTCAGCAACGGCAAACACAACCAGACAGTGGGCCCTGATCTAATCCCACCCACTGTCCCTGCCTAATTGCCTCACTCGACCCTAGGCGGTCGCGGACAACCACGAAGACGTTCCCTGTACTGAATACGTGGAACACAAAACACGACAGACGGACAAAACACAATAAAGAGTAGTCAACAAAGCCAGATCAAACCACACGGGCAACGCAGTACAGAATCGGCAAGCAAAGAATAGTCACAGGTCAGGCGGAGGGTCAAGAACACGAGAAGACAAGCAGAAAGGGATATAGGGAAGGGAACGCTGGGACGGAGCAGGGGAGCTGGGACTAGAAGAACTAATAGCCAGCCATACCCTGCTGGCAATACAAACACTTTATACTGGACCAGGAGCCCGGACCAAAGGCTGATTGGTCCTGCCTCCTGAGTCCAGTCTCACTGCAGCTGGTGCACTGCAGGCTGAGCGGCCGGGCGACCTGTCACTCAGCCTGAGTGCAAGGACACTTCAGCTGCGAGCCGCCGGCGGCTGACGATCACGTGACAACCACGGCGTCCCCGGTTGCTAGAGACGCCGTCGGGTCTCCGTGACGTCACTCGGCTCCGGCGGGCGGAAGCAGCGGCGCGCTCCTGAGCCGTCAGCTGGAGCCGAGCTAGAGGAAGACGCCGCTGGATCTCGGACAAGGTAAGTTCCTGACACTACCCCCCCCTTCTTATGAGGGGCCTCAGGACCCTTATCCATTGGCCCGGCTTAGACGGATTTTGCGTATGGTATAGTTGGGATCAGTCGAGGAGCGTGCACGTTCCTAAGTGCCACCCAAGTACGCTCCTCTGGTCCATAACCCCTCCAGTGGACCAAATACTGTAATGATCCCTGTACCCAACGTGAATCTAGAATTTTCTCTCCACCTCATACTCCAATTCACCCTGAACGACCACGGGGGCAGGAGGAGGTGATGGAAACACCGCGGTACATATTTTTTAACAGAGCTTTGTGAAATACAGAATGAATTCTAAAGATGCAGGTAATTTAAGTCTGAAAGTAACGGATTAATGATTTCCACTAAGTATACGGCCCAATGTATTTGGGCCCAGTTTTCCCGATTGTACCCTAATTTAAGATTCCGAGTAGAAAGCCAGACCTTATCACCCACTGCATATAGGGGCCAGATATGCGTCTTTTGTTAGCGAATTTTTGTAGGACTCTTGGGCTTTAACCAAGCTCTGATGAGCTTGGGCCCAAACTGTGCACAGTTTTAGAAAGATTGTCTCAGCTGAGGGATTGACAGACTCTGCAGAGTGAACGGACGAATACCTGGGATTGAAACCATAATTACAAAAAAAAGGTGACATATTAGTAGAACGTTGTTCATGATTGTTGATAGCAAATTCGGCTAGAGGAATGAAATCTCGCCATTTATCCTGCGTATCAGCTTGAAACATCTCAGGAATTGTTCCAAAGACTGGTTGGTTCTCTCAGTTTGTCCATTCGTCTGAGGATGGAAAGCCGACGAGAAGGACAAGAGATTTCCCAGCTTCCACAGAACTCCCTCCAGAATTTGGCCACAAACTGGACACCTCTGTCGGAACAATATTCTCTGGGACACCATGTACCGCAGAATATGACCGATAAACAACGTGGCCAATAAACGAGCACTAGGGAGTTTACGCAGGGAACACAAGGTGACACATTTTGGAAAATGATCCACCACTACCCAAATGACAGTTTAACCCCTAGATACTGGTAAGTCGGTAATAAAGTCCATAGATATATGTGTCCAAGGTCTCGTAGGAACCGGCAAGGGATGCAACAATCCCTCCGGTGGCCTACGGGGAACTTGGACCTAGCACAGACCTCACATGCTTCAACAAACGATTTGACATCTCGGGCCCAAGTTGGCCACCAGAAAGGCGCGAGAGCAAGTATTTTAGTGCCTGCTATCCCTGGATGACCTGCCACACGGAACTATGGATCTCTTCCAGGACCCGGAGGCGAAGGTTCGGTGGCACAATAGGAGGGAGTCAGGAGTGTTATGGGGGGCCCAATCCTGAGATTCAGCCACGAGAGTAACCAAGTCAGGTTGTACGACAGACACCACAACCCCTGGTTTCAAGATCGTATCGACCTGTTTCTCAGAATGTTCCCTGAATCAAACTGCGAGAGGGGCATCAGCCTAATATACGAGAGCCAGGTCGATATGTGATCTCAAAGTCAAACCTAGTAAAGAACAGGGCCCATCGGCCTGACGTGGAGAGAGTCGTTTGGCAGTATCCGATAAAAGATTCTTATGATCTGTTAACACTGTGACTCTATGTTTGGCCCCTTCCAAGAAATGCCTCCACTCATCAAATGCCATCTTATAGCCAATAATTCTCTATTCCCAATATCGTAGTTGCGTTCCGCTTGGGAGAACTTCCTCGAGAAGTACGCAACTGGCCGAAGCTGAGTAAGAGTGTCCGTTCCCTGAGATAGAACTGCTCCCACCCCCACCTCGGATGCGTCCACCTCAACAATAAAAGGGCGCTCGAAGTCGGGTTGGGCTAGTACTGGAGCTTCTGAAAAACATTGCCGAAGGATGTCAAATGCCTGTATTGCCTCTGTGGACCAGTGTACCAGATCCGCCCCTTTCTTAGTAAGATCTGTGAGGGGTTTAGCTATAACTGAGAACCCCTTAATAAATTTTCCGGTAATAATTAGCGAAACCTAAAAACCTTTGTAAGGCCTTCAGGTTACTAGGTCGTTCCCATTTTATAATGGCCGCTACTTTAAGGGGTCCATACCAAAAAATTGGGGGTGATTCTATAACCCAAAAACGAGACCTCCTGGATACCGAATTGGCACTTTGACACCTTGGCGTAAAGATTATTTTGTCTCAGAAGCTCCATTACCGTGCGGACTTGTTTTACGTGGGAAGACCATCTATGAGGAAAATCAAAATGTCATCGAGGTAGACAACTAGAAAACGTCCAAGGTGCTCACGGAAGATATCATTAACAAAGTGTTGGAAGACGCCGGGCATTGCATAACCCAAAGGGCATAACAAGATATTCGAAGTGGCCCTCTGGGGTATTGAATGCGGTCTTCCACTCGTCACCTTCCCTGATTCTGATTAAATTATAAGCCCCCCGCCTAAATCAACCTTGGAAAACCATTTAGCGCGCCCACAATGTGATTAAACTCTGGAATCAACGTAGGGGGTGTGGTTTTTCACAGTGATCTGTTTTTAGTTCCCGGTAATCGATACAAGGCCGGAGACCCCCATCCTTTTGCCTACAAAAAAGAAGCCAGCACCCATGGGAGAAGAAGAAGGACGTATGTGGCCTTTGCGTAAACTGTCCTTTATGTATTCTCGCATGGCTTCTCTTTCGGGGCAGGACAAATTGAATATTCGACCTCGGGGGTATCTGGAACCGGAACTAAATCAATGGTGCAATCATAACGTCTATGAGGTGGCAACCCTCCACTGCTTGTTTCATCAAAAAACACGGAATAATCCAACAAAAATTCGGGGAATCTCTCCTCCGCGGGAACACCCAGCAAGGGAAACTGCGATCAATGTGATGCACACCCAGGCCCCCACCGCACAAGTTCCCTTTTGGACATAAAAACCGGGTTATGGCATCCAGCCAGGGTAACCCCATGATAACATCAGACGACAGATTATGCATACAAGAAAATCCAGGTTTTAACATGGACAGACCCTACTTTAACTTCCATGGAAGGGGTCCTTACCGTACATCCCCCTGTGAAAAGGGAGCAGAGTCCTGCTCCAGTGACACCACTGGACGCTGGAGCAGCAGGTGACATACCTCTAAGCCTGAAGAAAACATGGGTTAATGAAATTGGCTGAGGATCCAGAATGATCTGGGCATACCCACTAATACATTTACCTCCCAACACCAAGGGAAATGGGCAACACATTTTATTTTTGAAGGATACCTTAGCGCCTGAGAGACCCCCTCGAACTTTCTCAGGCGTTGAAGTTTTCCGATGAGATCTTGGCTTGTGGGGACACTGCCGAACCGGTGTCCTGTCTTTCCACAGTAGAAGCACAGCTTAATTCTGGCAACGATGGGCTCTTCGGGCCTTGGCATCGTGGAGTCTAACCTGCATCGGCTCCTCGAAAGGGGTGAGACGAAAGGGGAGGTTTGGGAGAACCGCACAGGAGAGATAGGGGTTTTTGTGATGGTCAGGATACCCTTCTCCCTTTGTCGATCCCTTAGTCTACGGTCCACTCTGATCGCTAATGTCATGCTCTCTTCGAGCGAGTCGGGAGTGGGGTATGCTACTAGCATGTCCTTCAATCGGTCACTAAGACCCTCCCGAACCTGAAACCGTAGGGCGGGTCGGTCCACGTGGAGAGACAGCTCCACGCCTGAACTCAGAGCATACTCTTCCCGGACGGCGACCCTTTCTTACCCAGTTAGCTGACGTTCGGCATTGGCTGCACAGTCCGGGTCATCATACAGCACCCTAGGTGAACCAAAGAACTGGTCGGTGGTCCTTATGTTAGGAGAGTCAGGGGGTAGAGAAAAGCCCATTCCTGCGGGGGTCCTTGGAGGAGGGACATGATAGACCCACTCTCTGGGTCTCATCTCCTGAGGAGCTGGCCGTAACCTAAAAAACAATTTGCACCCCTCCCTAAAAGTACGGAATTTACTACGGGCCCCCGAAACTTATCAGGGAGCTGTACTGGTTGTTTGGGAGGTAATGGGGAGGTTACAGTGAGCTGTCGTGATGTCGTCTCCTGATCCTGGACTCTCCTAGCAAGTTCTTGGACCATGGTATTAAGGTTGCTGCATTTGGTCCACGATATTGGACATTGCGGGTCCTGTCGTCCATGGGGCAATGGCAGTATTGGCTGGCTATTCTTCAGCCAACGCAAACACAACCAACAGTGGGCCCTGATCTAATCCCACCCACTGTTCCCCTCCCTGCCTAATTGCCTCACTCGACCCTATGCGGTCGCGGACAACCAAGAAGACGTTCCCTGTACTGAATACGTGGAAACACAAAACACGACAGACGGAAAAAACACAATAAAGAGTAGTCAACAAGCCAGAATCAAACCACACACAACGGGCAACGCATTCCCGAATCGGCAAGCAAAGAATAGTCACAGGTCAGGCGTAGGGTCAAGAAACGAGAAACAAGCAGAAAGGGATATAGGGAAGTGAACGCTGGTACACAGCATGGTCTGGGACGAGAAGAACTAATAGCCAGCCATACCCTTCGTGGCACGACAAACACTTTAAACTGTACCCGGAGCCCGGACCAAAGGCTGATTGTTCGGCCTCCTGAGGCTGTCTCACTGCAGCTGGTGCCTGCAGGCTGACCCGGCCGGTGCGACCTCCTCGCCTGAGTTGGGCATACACTTCAGCTGCGAGCCCTGCCGTCCGGCTGACGATCAACGTGGACACCACGGCGTCCCCGGTTGCTAGAGCGCCGTCGGGTCTCCCGTTGACGTCACTCTGCTTTCCGCGGGCGAGGCAGCGGCGCGCTCCTGAGCCGC